>NC_090335.1:75114005-75119005 GCF_035084215.1 Heptranchias perlo
AGAGAGAGACACAGTGACCGAGAGAGAGAGACACAGTGACCGAGAGAGAGAGAGAGAGAGAGAGACACAGTGACCGAGAGAGAGAGAGAGACACAGTGACCGAGAGAGAGAGAGAGAGACACAGTGACCGAGAGAGAGAGTGACAAAGTGACCGAGAGAGAGAGAGACACAGTGACCGAGAGAGAGAGAGAGACACAGTGACCGAGAGAGAGAGAGACACAGTGACCGAGAGAGAGAGAGACACAGTGACCGAGAGAGAGAGAGACACAGTGACCGAGAGAGAGAGAGACAGTGACCGAGAGAGAGCGAGAGACACAGTGACCGAGAGAGAGAGAGAGACAAAGTGACCGAGAGAGAGAGAGAGAGAGAGACAGTGACCGAGAGAGAGAGAGAGAGAGACACAGTGACCGAGAGAGAGAGAGAGACACAGTGACCGAGAGAGAGAGAGAGACACAGTGACCGAGAGAGAGAGAGACACACAGTGACCGAGAGAGACACAGTGACCGAGAGAGACACAGTGACCGAGAGAGAGACACACAGTGACCGAGAGAGAGAGAGACACACAGTGACCGAGAGAGAGAGAGACACACAGTGACCGAGAGAGAGAGAGACACACAGTGACCGAGAGAGAGAGAGACACAGTGACCGAGAGAGAGAGAGACACAGTGACCGAGAGAGAGAGAGACAAAGTGACCGAGAGAGAGAGAGAGAGAGAGACACAGTGACCGAGAGAGAGAGAGAGACACAGTGACCGAGAGAGAGAGAGAGACACAGTGACCGAGAGAGAGAGAGACACACAGTGACCGAGAGAGACACAGTGACCGAGAGAGAGAGACACAGTGACCGAGAGAGAGAGAGAGACACAGTGACCGAGAGAGAGAGAGAGACACAGTGACCGAGAGAGAGAGAGAGACACAGTGACCGAGAGAGAGAGAGAGACACAGTGACCGAGAGAGAGAGAGAGACACAGTGACCGAGAGAGAGAGAGAGACACAGTGACCGAGAGAGAGAGAGAGACACAGTGACCGAGAGAGAGAGACACAGTGACCGAGAGAGAGAGAGACACACAGTGACCGAGAGAGAGAGAGACACACAGTGACCGAGAGAGAGAGAGAGACACAGTGACCGAGAGAGACACAGTGACCGAGAGAGACACAGTGACCGAGAGAGACACAGTGACCGAGAGAGACACAGTGACCGAGAGAGACACAGTGACACACAGTGACCGAGAGAGAGAGAGACGGAGGGAGAGAGAGAGAGAGACACGCACAGTGACCGAGAGAGAGGGAGACACAGTGACCGAGAGAGAGAGAGAGAGACACACACAGTGGCCGAGAGAGAGAGAGAGAGACACACACAGTGGCCGAGAGAGAGAGAGAGACACACAGTGACCGAGAGGGAGAGAGAGAGAGAGAGAGAGGGACACGCACAGTGACCGAGAGAGAGGGAGACACAGTGACCGAGAGAGAGAGAGAGAGAGAGAGAGAGAGAGACACAGTGACCGAGAGAGAGAGACACAGTGACCGAGAGAGAGAGACACAGTGACCGAGAGAGAGAGACACAGTGACCGAGAGAGAGAGAGAGAGAGAGAGAGACACAGTGACCGAGAGAGAGAGAGACACAGTGACCGAGAGAGAGAGAGACACAGTGACCGAGAGAGAGAGAGACACAGTGACCGAGAGAGAGAGAGACACAGTGACCGAGAGAGAGAGAGACAAAGTGACCGAGAGAGAGAGAGAGACACAGTGACCGAGAGAGAGAGAGACACAGTGACCGAGAGAGAGAGAGAGAGAGACAAAGTGAGCGAGAGAGAGAGAGAGAGACACAATGACCGAGAGAGAGAGAGACACAGTGACCGAGAGAGAGAGAGACACACAGTGACCGAGAGAGACACAGTGACCGAGAGAGAGAGAGACACACAGTGACCGAGAGAGAGAGAGAGACACAGTGACCGAGAGAGACACAGTGACCGAGAGAGACACAGTGACCGAGAGAGACACAGTGACCGAGAGAGACAGTGACCGAGAGAGACACAGTGACCGAGAGAGACACAGTGACCGAGAGAGACACAGTGACCGAGAGAGACACAGTGACCGAGAGAGACACAGTGACCGAGAGAGACACAGTGACCGAGAGAGACACAGTGACCGAGAGAGACACAGTGACCGAGAGAGACACAGTGACCGAGAGAGACACAGTGACCGAGAGAGACACAGTGACCGAGAGAGACACAGTGACCGAGAGAGACACAGTGACCGAGAGAGACACAGTGACCGAGAGAGACACAGTGACCGAGAGAGACACAGTGACCGAGAGAGACACAGTGACCGAGAGAGACACAGTGACCGAGAGAGACACAGTGACCGAGAGAGACACAGTGACCGAGAGAGACACAGTGACCGAGAGAGACACAGTGACCGAGAGAGACACAGTGACCGAGAGAGACACAGTGACCGAGAGAGACACAGTGACCGAGAGAGACACAGTGACCGAGAGAGACACAGTGACCGAGAGAGACACAGTGACCGAGAGAGACACAGTGACCGAGAGAGACACAGTGACCGAGAGAGACACAGTGACCGAGAGAGACACAGTGACCGAGAGAGACACAGTGACCGAGAGAGACACAGTGACCGAGAGAGACACAGTGACCGAGAGAGACACAGTGACCGAGAGAGACACAGTGACCGAGAGAGACACAGTGACCGAGAGAGACACAGTGACCGAGAGAGACACAGTGACCGAGAGAGACACAGTGACCGAGAGAGACACAGTGACCGAGAGAGACACAGTGACCGAGAGAGACACAGTGACCGAGAGAGACACAGTGACCGAGAGAGACACAGTGACCGAGAGAGACACAGTGACCGAGAGAGACACAGTGACCGAGAGAGACACAGTGACCGAGAGAGACACAGTGACCGAGAGAGACACAGTGACCGAGAGAGACACAGTGACCGAGAGAGACACAGTGACCGAGAGAGACACAGTGACCGAGAGAGACACAGTGACCGAGAGAGACACAGTGACCGAGAGAGACACAGTGACCGAGAGAGACACAGTGACCGAGAGAGACACAGTGACCGAGAGAGACACAGTGACCGAGAGAGACACAGTGACCGAGAGAGACACAGTGACCGAGAGAGACACAGTGACCGAGAGAGACACAGTGACCGAGAGAGACACAGTGACCGAGAGAGACACAGTGACCGAGAGAGACACAGTGACCGAGAGAGACACAGTGACCGAGAGAGACACAGTGACCGAGAGAGACACAGTGACCGAGAGAGACACAGTGACCGAGAGAGGACACAGTGACCGAGAGAGACACAGTGACCGAGAGAGACACAGTGACCGAGAGAGACACAGTGACCGAGAGAGACACAGTGACCGAGAGAGACACAGTGACCGAGAGAGACACAGTGACCGAGAGAGACACAGTGACCGAGAGAGACACAGTGACCGAGAGAGACACAGTGACCGAGAGAGACACAGTGACCGAGAGAGACACAGTGACCGAGAGAGACACAGTGACCGAGAGAGACACAGTGACCGAGAGAGACACAGTGACCGAGAGAGACACAGTGACCGAGAGAGACACAGTGACCGAGAGAGACACAGTGACCGAGAGAGACACAGTGACCGAGAGAGACACAGTGACCGAGAGAGACACAGTGACCGAGAGAGACACAGTGACCGAGAGAGACACAGTGACCGAGAGAGACACAGTGACCGAGAGAGACACAGTGACCGAGAGAGACACAGTGACCGAGAGAGACACAGTGACCGAGAGAGACACAGTGACCGAGAGAGACACAGTGACCGAGAGAGACACAGTGACCGAGAGAGACACAGTGACCGAGAGAGACACAGTGACCGAGAGAGACACAGTGACCGAGAGAGACACAGTGACCGAGAGAGACACAGTGACCGAGAGAGACACAGTGACCGAGAGAGACACAGTGACCGAGAGAGACACAGTGACCGAGAGAGACACAGTGACCGAGAGAGACACAGTGACCGAGAGAGACACAGTGACCGAGAGAGACACAGTGACCGAGAGAGAGAGAGAGACACAGTGACCGAGAGAGAGAGAGAGACACAGTGACCGAGAGAGAGAGAGAGACACAGTGACCGAGAGAGAGAGAGAGACACAGTGACCGAGAGAGAGAGAGACACAGTGACCGAGAGAGAGAGAGAGACACAGTGACCGAGAGAGAGAGAGAGACACAGTGACCGAGAGAGAGAGAGAGACAGAGAGACACAGTGACCGAGAGAGAGAGAGACACACACACAGTGAGAGAGAGAGAGAGACTCAGTGACCGAGAGAGACACAGACACACAGTGACCGAGAGAGAGAGAGAGAGAGAGACACACAGTGACCGAGAGAGAGAGAGACACACAGTGACCGAGAGAGAGAGAGACACACAGTGACCGAGAGAGAGAGACACACAGTGACCGAGAGAGAGAGAGAGAGAGAGACACACAGTGACCGAGAGAGAGAGAGACACACAGTGACCGAGAGAGAGAGAGACACACAGTGACCGAGAGAGAGAGAGAGACACAGTGACCGAGAGAGAGAGAGAGAGAGACACAGTGACCGAGAGAGAGAGAGAGAGAGACACAGTGACCGAGAGAGAGAGAGAGAGAGACACAGTGACCGAGAGAGAGAGAGAGACACAGTGACCGAGAGAGAGAGAGAGACACAGTGACCGAGAGAGAGAGAGAGACACAGTGACCGAGAGAGAGAGAGAGACACAGTGACCGAGAGAGAGAGAGAGACACAGTGACCGAGAGAGAGAGAGAGACACAGTGACCGAGAGAGAGAGAGAGAGACACAGTGACCGAGAGAGAGAGAGAGAGACACAGTGACCGAGAGAGAGAGAGAGACACAGTGACCGAGAGAGAGAGAGAGACACAGTGACCGAGAGAGAGAGAGACACAGTGACCGAGAGAGAGAGAGAGACACAGTGACCGAGAGAGAGAGAGAGACACAGTGA
>NC_090335.1:75129005-75131505 GCF_035084215.1 Heptranchias perlo
AGAGAGAGACTCACAGTGACGGAGAGAGAGAGAGAGAGAGAGAGAGAGAGAGACTCACAGTGACGGAGAGAGAGAGAGAGAGAGACTCACAGTGACGGAGAGAGAGAGAGAGAGAGACACACAGTGACCGAGAGAGAGAGAGAGAGACACACACAGTGACCGAGAGAGAGAGACACACACAGTGACCGAGAGAGAGAGAGACACACAGTGACCGAGAGAGAGAGAGAGAGAGAGAGAGAGACACAGTGACCGAGAGAGAGAGAGACACACACAGTGAGAGAGAGAGAGACACACAGTGACCGAGAGAGAGAGACACACACACAGTGAGAGAGAGAGAGAGACACAGTGACCGAGAGAGAGAGAGAGACACAGTGACCGAGAGAGAGACACAGCGACCGAGATAGAGAGAGAGACACAGACACAGCGACAGAGAGAGAGACAGAGACACAGTGACCGAGAGAGAGAGAGAGAGAGACACAGTGACCGAGAGAGAGAGAGAGAGAGAGAGAGAGAGAGACACAGTGACCGAGAGAGAGAGACAGCGACACAGTGACCGAGAGAGAGAGACAGTGAAACAGTGACCGAGAGAGAGAGAGAGAGAGAGAGAAAAACAGTGACCCAGAGAGAGAGAGTGACACACACACAGTGACCGAGAGAGAGAGAGCGACACAGTGACCGAGAGAGAGTAACACACACAGTGACCGAGAGGGAGAGAGAGGGACACACACAGTGACCGAGAGAGAGAGAGAGAGAGAGAGAGACACAGTGACAGAGAGAGAGAGAGACACAGTGACCGAGAGAGAGAGAAAGACACACACAGTGACAGAGAGAGAGAGAGAGAGAGAGACACAGTGACCGAGAGAGAGAGACACAGTGACCGAGAGAGAGAGACACAGTGACCGAGAGAGAGAGAGAGAGACAGCGACACAGTGACCGAGAGAGAGAGAGAGAGAGAGAGACACAGTGACAGAGAGAGAGAGAGAGAGAGAGAGACACAGTGACAGAGAGAGAGAGAGAGAGAGAGAGAGACACAGTGACAGAGAGAGAGAGAGAGAGAGAGAGAGACACAGTGACAGAGAGAGAGAGAGAGAGAGAGAGAGACACAGTGACCGAGAGAGAGAGAGACACACACAGTGAGAGAGAGAGAGACACAGAGTGACCGAGAGAGAGAGAGAGAGACACAGTGACCGAGAGAGAGACACAGTGACCGAGAGAGAGACACAGTGACCGAGAGAGAGACACAGTGACCGAGAGAGAGACACAGTGACCGAGAGAGAGAGACACAGTGACCGAGAGAGAGAGACACAGTGACCGAGAGAGAGAGACACAGTGACCGAGAGAGAGAGACACAGTGACCGAGAGAGAGAGACACAGTGACCGAGAGAGAGAGACACAGTGACCGAGAGAGAGAGACACAGTGACCGAGAGAGAGAGACACAGTGACCGAGAGAGAGAGAGACAGTGACCGAGAGAGAGAGAGAGACACAGTGACCGAGAGAGAGAGAGAGACACAGTGACCGAGAGAGAGAGAGAGACACAGTGACCGAGAGAGAGAGAGAGACACAGTGACCGAGAGAGAGAGAGAGACACAGTGACGAGAGAGAGAGAGACACAGTGACCGAGAGAGAGAAAGAGACTCAGTGACCGAGAGAGAGAGAGACTCAGTGACCGAGAGAGAGAGAGACTCAGTGACCGAGAGAGAGAGAGAGAGACACAGTGACCGAGAGAGAGAGAGACACAGTGACCGAGAGAGAGAGACACAGTGACCGAGAGAGAGAGAGACACAGTGACCGAGAGAGAGAGACACAGTGACCGAGAGAGAGAGACACAGTGACCGAGAGAGAGAGACACAGTGACCGAGAGAGAGAGACACAGTGACCGAGAGAGAGAGACACAGTGACCGAGAGAGAGAGACACAGTGACCGAGAGAGAGAGACACAGTGACCGAGAGAGAGAGACACAGTGACCGAGAGAGAGAGACACAGTGGACCGAGAGAGAGAGACACAGTGACCGAGAGAGAGAGACACAGTGACCGAGAGAGAGAGACACAGTGACCGAGAGAGAGAGAGAGAGAGAGACACAGTGACCGAGAGAGAGAGAGAGAGAGAGACACAGTGACCGAGAGAGAGAGACACACACACAGTGAGAGAGAGAGAGAGACACAGTGACCGAGAGAGAGAGAGAGAGAGACTCAGTGACCGAGAGAGAGAGAGACACAGTGACCGAGAGAGAGAGAGAGACACAGTGACCGAGAGAGAGTAACACACACAGTGACCGAGAGAGAGAGAGAGAGAGAGAGACACACAGTGACCGAGAGAGAGAGAGAGAGAGACACACACAGTGACCGAGAGAGAGAGAGAGAGAGAGACACAGTGACCGAGAGAGAGAGAGAGAGAGAGACACAGTGACCGAGAGAGAGAGACACACACACAGTGAGGGAGAGGGAGAGACACACACACAGTGAGGGAGAGGGAGAGACACACACACAGTGAGAGAGAG
>NC_090335.1:75136505-75141505 GCF_035084215.1 Heptranchias perlo
GAGACACACAGTGACCGAGAGAGAGAGACACACAGTGACCGAGAGAGAGACACACACAGTGACCGAGAGAGAGACACAGTGACCGAGAGAGAGAGAGAGAGACACAGTGACCGAGAGAGAGAGAGAGACACAGTGACCGAGAGAGAGAGAGAGACACAGTGACCGAGAGAGAGAGAGAGACACAGTGACCGAGAGAGAGACACAGTGACCGAGAGAGAGAGAGAGAGGACACAGTGACCGAGAGAGAGAGAGAGAGAGACACAGTGACCGAGAGAGAGAGAGACACAGTGACCGAGAGAGAGAGAGACACAGTGACCGAGAGAGAGAGAGACACAGAGTGACCGGAGAGAGAGAGAGAGAGACACAGTGACCGAGAGAGAGACACAGTGACCGAGAGAGAGACACAGTGACCGAGAGAGAGACACAGTGACCGAGAGAGAGAGACACAGTGACCGAGAGAGAGAGACACAGTGACCGAGAGAGAGAGACACAGTGACCGAGAGAGAGAGACACAGTGACCGAGAGAGAGAGACACAGTGACCGAGAGAGAGAGACACAGTGACCGAGAGAGAGAGAGACACAGTGACCGAGAGAGAGAGACACAGTGACCGAGAGAGAGAGACACAGTGACCGAGAGAGAGAGGACACAGTGACCGAGAGAGAGAGAGAGAGAGAGACACAGTGACCGAGAGAGAGAGAGAGACACAGTGACCGAGAGAGAGAGAGAGACACAGTGACCGAAGAGAGAGAGAGAGACACAGTGACCGAGAGAGAGAGAGAGACACAGTGACCGAGAGAGAGAGAGAGACACAGTGACCGAGAGAGAGAAAGAGACTCAGTGACCGAGAGAGAGAGAGAGACTCAGTGACCGAGAGAGAGAGAGAGACACAGTGACCGAGAGAGAGAGACACAGTGACCGAGAGAGAGAGACACAGTGACCGAGAGAGAGAGAGAGAGACAGCGACACAGTGACCGAGAGAGAGAGAGAGAGAGAGAGCGACACAGTGACAGAGAGAGAGAGAGAGAGAGAGAGACACAGTGACAGAGAGAGAGAGAGAGAGAGAGAGACACAGTGACAGAGAGAGAGAGAGAGAGAGAGAGAGAGACACAGTGACAGAGAGAGAGAGAGAGAGAGAGAGAGAGAGACACAGTGACCGAGAGAGAGAGAGAGAGAGACACAGTGACCGAGGAGAGAGAGAGAGACACAGTGACCGAGAGAGAGAGAGAGACACAGTGACCGAGAGAGAGAGAGAGACACAGTGACCGAGAGGAGAGAGAGAGACACGGTGACCGAGCAGAGAGAGAGAGAGACACGGTGACCGAGAGAGAGAGAGAGAGACACGGTGACCGAGAGAGAGAGAGAGAGACACGGTGACCGAGAGAGAGAGAGAGACACGGTGACCGAGAGAGAGAGAGAGAGACACGGTGACCGAGAGAGAGAGAGAGAGACAAACGGTGACGACCGAGGAGAGAGAGAGACACAGTGACCGAGAGAGGAGAGAGAGACACAGTGACCGAGAGAGAGACACAGTGACCGAGAGAGAGAGAGAGAGACACAGTGACCGAGAGAGAGAGAGAGAGAGACACAGTGACCGAGGAGAGAGAGAGAGACACAGTGACCGAGAGAGAGAGAGGACACAGTGGACCGAGAGAGAGACACAGTGATCCGAGAGAGAGAGAGAGAGACACAGTGACCGAGAGAGAGAGAGAGAGAGACAGCGGACACAGTGACCGAGAGAGAGAGAGAGACAGCGACACAGTGACCGAGAGAGAGAGAGAGAGAAGAGACAGTGGACAGTGACAGAGAGAGAGAGAGAGAGAGAGAGACACCAGTGAGAGAGAGAGAGAGAGAGAGACACAGTGACCGAGAGAGAGAGAGAGTAGAGGACACAGTGACCGAGAGAGAGGAGAGAGACACAGTGACCGAGAGAGAGAGAGAGACAACAGTGACCGAGAGAGAGAGAGAGGACAACAGTGACCTGAGAGAGAGAGAGAGACACAGTGACCGAGAGAGAGAGAGAGACACGGTGACCGATGAGAGAGAGAGAGACACGGTGACCGAGAGAGAGAGAGAGAGACACGGTGACCGAGAGAGAGAGAGAGAGACACGGTGACCGAGAGAGAGAGAGAGACACGGTGACCGAGAGAGAGAGAGAGAGACACGGTGACCGAGAGAGAGAGAGAGACACGGTGACCCGAGAGAGAGAGAGAGACACGGTGACCCGAGAGAGAGAGAGAGACACGGTGACCGAGAGAGAGAGAGAGACAACGGTGACCGAAGAGAGAGAGAGAGACACAGTGACCGAGAGAGAGAGAGAGACACAGTGACCGAGGAGAGAGAGAGGACACAGTGACCGAGAGAGAGAGAGAGACACAGTGGACCGAGAGAGAGAGAGAGACACAGTGACCGAGAGAGAGAGAGAGACACAGTGACCGAGAGAGAGAGAAGAGACACAGTGACCGAGAGAGAGAGAGAGACACAGTGACCGAGAGAGAGAGAGAGACACAGTGACCGAGAGAGAGAGAGAGACACAGTGACCGAGAGAGAGAGAGAGAGACACAGTGACCGAGAGAGAGAGAGAGACACAGCGACCGAGAGAGAGAGAGAGACACAGACACTGAGAGAGAGAGAGAGAGAGAGACACAGTGACGAGAGAGAAGAGAGAGAGAGAGAGAGAGAGACACCAGTGACCGAGAGAGAGAGACAGCGAAACAGTGACCGAGAGAGAGGAGAGAGAGAGAGAGAGAAAAACAGTGACCCAGAGAGAGAGAGTGACACACACAGTGACCGAGAGAGAGAGAGAGCGACACAGTGACCGAGAGAGAGTAACACACACAGTGACCGAGAGAGAGAGAGAGGGACACACACAGTGACCGAGAGAGAGAGAGAGAGAGAGAGACACAGTGACAGAGAGAGAGAGAGAGAGAGAGAGGACACACACAGTGCACAGTGACAGAGAGAGAGAGAGAGACAGCGACACAGTGACAGAGAGAGAGAGACAGCGACACAGTGACCGAGAGAGAGAGACAGCGACACAGTGACCGAGAGAGAGAGACAGCGAAACAGTGACCGAGAGAGAGAGAGAGAGAGAGAGAGAGAGAGAGAGAAAAACAGTGACCCAGAGAGAGAGAGTGACACACACACAGTGACCGAGAGAGAGAGAGAGCGACACAGTGACCGAGAGAGAGTAACACACACAGTGACCGAGAGAGAGAGAGAGGGACACACACAGTGACCGAGAGAGAGAGAGAGAGAGAGAGAGACACGTGACCGAGAGATCGAGAGAGAGAGACAGTGACCGAGGAGAGAGAGAGACCAGTGACCGAGAGAGAGAGAGAGACACAGTGACCGAGAGAGAGAGACGAGAGACACAGTGACCGGAGAGAGAGCAGAGAGACACAGTGACCGAGAGAGAGAGAGAGACACAGTGACCGAGAGAGAGAGAGAGACACAGTGACCGAGAGAGAGAGAGAGACACAGTGACCGGAGAGAGAGAGAGAGGACACAGTGACCGAGAGAGAGAGAGAGACACAGTGACCGAGAGAGAGACACGCAGTGACCGAGAGAGAGAGAGAGACACAGTGACCGAGAGAGAGAGAGAGACACAGTGACCGAGAGAGAGAGAGAGACACAGTGACCGAGAGAGAGAGAGAGACACAGTGACCGAGAGAGAGAGAGAGACACAGTGACTCGAGAGAGAGAGAGAGACACAGTGACCGAGAGAGAGAGAGAGACACAGTGACCGAGAGAGAGAGAGAGGACACAGTGACCGAGAGAGAGAGAGAGACACAGTGACGAGAGAGAGAGGAGAGACACAGTGACGGCGAGAGAGAGAGAGGACACAGTGACCGAGAGAGAGAGAGACACAGTGGACGCGACGAGAGAGAGAGACACAGTGACCGAGAGAGAGAGAGAGACACAGTGACCGAGAGAGAGAGAGAGACACAGTGACCGAGAGAGAGAGAGAGACACAGTGGACCGAGAGAGAGAGAGAGACACAGTGACCGAGAGAGAGAGAGAGACACAGTGACCGAGAGAGAGAGAGAGAGACACAGTGACCGAGAGAGAGAGAGAGACCAGTGACCGAGAGAGAGAGAGAGACACAGTGACCGAGAGAGAGAGAGAGACACAGTGACCGAGGAGAGAGAGAGACACAGTGACGAGAGAGAGAGAGACACAGTGACCCGAGAGAGAGAGAGAGAGACACAGTGACCGAGAGAGAGAGAGAGAGGACACAGTGACGAGAGAGAGAGAGAGGAGACACAGTGACGAGAGAGGAGAGAGAGAGACACAGTGACCGAGAGAGAGAGAGAGAGACACAGTGACCGAGAGAGAGAGAGAGAGACACAGTGACCGAGAGAGAGAGAGAGACACTGTGACCGGACGAGAGAGAGAGAGAGACACAGTGACCGAGAGAGGAGAGAGAGAGACACAGTGACCGAGAGAGAGAGAGAGAGACACAGTGACGAGAGAGAGAGAGAGAGACACAGTGACCGAGAGAGAGAGAGAGAGACACAGTGAACGAGAGAGAGAGAGAGAGGACACAGTGACCGAGAGAGAGAGAGAGAGACACAGTGACCGAGAGAGAGAGAGAGAGACACAGTGACCCGAGAGAGAGAGAGAGAGACACAGTGACGACGAGAGAGAGAGAGAGACACAGTGACCGAGAGAGAGAGAGAGAGACACAGTGACCGAGAGAGAGAGAGAGAGACACAGTGACCGAGAGGAGAGAGAGAGAGACACAGTGACCGAGAGAGAGAGAGAGAGACACAGTGACGAGGGGAGAGAGAGAGAGAGACACAGTGACCGAGAGAGAGAGAGAGAGACACAGTGACCGAGAGAGAGAGAGAGAGGACACAGTGACCGAGAGCGAGAGGAGAGAACACAGATGACGAGAGAGAGAGAGAGGAGACACAGTGACCGAGAGAGGAGAGAGAGAGACACAGTGACCGATGAGAGAGAGAGAGAGACACAGTGACCGGGAGAGAGAGAGAGACAC
>NC_090335.1:75146505-75149005 GCF_035084215.1 Heptranchias perlo
GAGAGAGACACAGTGACCGAGAGAGAGAGAGAGAGACACAGTGACCGAGAGAGAGAGAGAGAGACACACAGTGACCGAGAGAGAGAGAGAGAGAGACACAGTGACCGAGAGAGAGAGAGAGAGACACAGTGACCGAGAGAGAGAGAGAGAGAGAGACACAGTGACCGAGAGAGAGAGAGAGAGAGACACAGTGACCGAGAGAGAGAGAGAGAGACACAGTGACCGAGAGAGAGAGAGAGAGAGAGACACAGTGACCGAGAGAGAGAGAGAGAGAGACACAGTGACCGAGAGAGAGAGACACAGTGACCGAGAGAGAGAGAGAGAGAGACACAGTGACCGAGAGAGAGAGAGAGAGACACAGTGACCGAGAGAGAGAGAGAGAGACACAGTGACCGAGAGAGAGAGAGAGAGACACACAGTGACCGAGAGAGAGAGAGAGAGAGACACAGTGACCGAGAGAGAGAGAGAGAGACACAGTGACCGAGAGAGAGAGAGAGAGAGAGACACAGTGACCGAGAGAGAGAGAGAGAGACACAGTGACCGAGAGAGAGAGAGAGAGACACAGTGACCGAGAGAGAGAGAGAGAGACACAGTGACCGAGAGAGAGAGAGAGAGACACAGTGACCGAGAGAGAGAGAGAGAGACACAGTGACCGAGAGAGAGAGAGAGAGACACAGTGACCGAGAGAGAGAGAGAGAGACACAGTGACCGAGAGAGAGAGAGAGAGAGACACAGTGACCGAGAGAGAGAGAGAGAGACACAGTGACCGAGAGAGAGAGAGAGAGACACAGTGACCGAGAGAGAGAGAGAGAGACACAGTGACCGAGAGAGAGAGAGAGAGACACAGTGACCGAGAGAGAGAGAGAGAGAGACACAGTGACCGAGAGAGAGAGAGAGAGACACAGTGACCGAGAGAGAGAGAGAGAGACACAGTGACCGAGAGAGAGAGAGAGACACAGTGACCGAGAGAGAGAGAGAGAGACACAGTGACCGAGAGAGAGAGAGAGACACAGTGACCGAGAGAGAGAGAGAGACACAGTGACCGAGAGAGAGAGAGACACAGTGACCGAGAGAGAGAGAGAGAGAGGACACAGTGACCGAGAGAGAGACACAGTGACCGAGAGAGAGAGAGAGACACAGTGACCGAGAGAGAGAGAGAGAGACACAGTGACCGAGAGAGAGAGAGAGAGACACAGTGACCGAGAGAGAGAGAGAGAGACACAGTGACCGAGAGAGAGAGAGAGAGACACAGTGACCGAGAGAGAGAGAGAGAGACACAGTGACCGAGAGAGAGAGAGAGAGACACAGTGACCGAGAGAGAGAGAGAGAGACACAGTGACCGAGAGAGAGAGAGAGAGACACAGTGACCGAGAGAGAGAGAGAGAGACACAGTGACCGAGAGAGAGAGAGAGAGACACAGTGACCGAGAGAGAGAGAGAGAGACACAGTGACCGAGAGAGAGAGAGAGAGACACAGTGACCGAGAGAGAGAGAGAGAGACACAGTGACCGAGAGAGAGAGAGAGAGACACAGTGACCGAGAGAGAGAGAGAGAGACACAGTGACCGAGAGAGAGAGAGAGAGACACAGTGACCGAGAGAGAGAGAGAGAGACACAGTGACCGAGAGAGAGAGAGAGAGACACAGTGACCGAGAGAGAGAGAGAGAGACACAGTGACCGAGAGAGAGAGAGAGAGACACAGTGACCGAGAGAGAGAGAGAGAGACACAGTGACCGAGAGAGAGAGAGAGAGACACAGTGACCGAGAGAGAGAGAGAGAGACACAGTGACCGAGAGAGAGAGAGAGAGACACAGTGACCGAGAGAGAGAGAGAGAGACACAGTGACCGAGAGAGAGAGAGAGAGACACAGTGACCGAGAGAGAGAGAGAGAGACACAGTGACCGAGAGAGAGAGAGAGAGACACAGTGACCGAGAGAGAGAGAGAGAGACACAGTGACCGAGAGAGAGAGAGAGAGACACAGTGACCGAGAGAGAGAGAGAGAGACACAGTGACCGAGAGAGAGAGAGAGAGACACAGTGACCGAGAGAGAGAGAGAGAGACACAGTGACCGAGAGAGAGAGAGAGAGACACAGTGACCGAGAGAGAGAGAGAGAGACACAGTGACCGAGAGAGAGAGAGAGAGACACAGTGACCGAGAGAGAGAGAGAGAGACACAGTGACCGAGAGAGAGAGAGAGAGACACAGTGACCGAGAGAGAGACACAGTGACCGAGAGAGAGACACAGTGACCGAGAGAGAGAGAGAGAGACACAGTGACCGAGAGAGAGAGAGAGAGACACAGTGACCGAGAGAGAGACACAGTGACCGAGAGAGAGACACAGTGACCGAGAGAGAGACACAGTGACCGAGAGAGAGACACAGTGACCGAGAGAGAGAGAGAGAGAGAGACACAGTGACCGAGAGAGAGAGAGAGAGACACAGTGACCGAGAGAGAGAGAGAGAGACACAGTGACCGAGAGAGAGAGAGAGAGACACAGTGAC
>NC_090335.1:75154005-75156505 GCF_035084215.1 Heptranchias perlo
GTGACCGAGAGAGAGACACAGTGACCGAGAGAGAGACACAGTGACCGAGAGAGAGACACAGTGACCGAGAGAGAGAGAGAGAGAGAGACACAGTGACCGAGAGAGAGAGAGAGAGACACAGTGACCGAGAGAGAGAGAGAGACACACAGTGACCGAGAGAGAGAGAGAGAGACACAGTGACCGAGAGAGAGAGAGAGAGACACAGTGACCGAGAGAGAGAGAGAGAGACACAGTGACCGAGAGAGAGAGAGAGAGACACACAGTGACCGAGAGAGAGAGAGAGAGAGACACAGTGACCGAGAGAGAGAGAGAGAGACACAGTGACCGAGAGAGAGAGAGAGAGAGACACAGTGACCGAGAGAGAGAGAGAGACAGAGACACAGTGACCGAGAGAGAGACACAGTGACCGAGAGAGAGAGAGAGAGAGAGACACAGTGACCGAGAGAGAGAGACACAGTGACCGAGAGAGAGAGAGAGAGACACAGTGACCGAGAGAGAGACACAGTGACCGAGAGAGAGAGAGAGAGAGAGAGACACAGTGACCGAGAGAGAGAGACACAGTGACCGAGAGAGAGAGACACAGTGACCGAGAGAGAGAGACACAGTGACCGAGAGAGAGAGAGAGATTAACACAGTGACAGAGAGAGAGAGAGAGACAGTGACCGAGAGAGAGAGAGAGAGAGAGACACAGTGACCGAGAGAGAGAGAGAGACACAGTGACCGAGAGAGAGAGAGAGAGAGACACAGTGACCGAGAGAGAGAGAGAGAGAGACACAGTGACCGAGAGAGAGAGAGAGAGAGACACAGTGACCGATGAGAGAGAGACACAGTGACCGAGAGAGAGAGAGAGAGAGACACAGTGACCGAGAGAGAGAGAGAGAGAGAGACACAGTGACCGAGAGAGAGAGAGAGAGAGAGACACAGTGACCGAGAGAGAGAGAGAGAGAGAGAGAGAGAGGCACAGTGACCGAGAGAGAGAGAGAGAGACACAGTGACCGAGAGAGAGAGAGAGACACAGTGACCGAGAGAGAGAGAGAGACACAGTGACCGAGAGAGAGAGAGAGAGAGACACAGTGACCGAGAGAGAGAGAGAGAGACACAGTGACCGAGAGAGAGACACAGTGACCGAGAGAGAGAGAGTCACAATGACCGAGAGAGAGAGAAAAACAGTGACCGAGAGAGAGTGACACACACAGTGACCGAGAGAGAGAGAGAAACAGTGACCGAGAGAGAGAGAGAGAGAGAGAGAAACACACGGTGACCGAGAGAGAGAGATAGAGAGAGACACACACAGTGACCGAGAGAGAGAGACACACACAGTGACCGAGAGAGAGAGAGAGACACACAGTGACCGAGAGAGAGAGAGAGAGAGAGAGAGAGAGACACAGTGACCGAGAGAGAGAGACACAGTGACCGAGAGAGAGAGAGAGAGACACAGTGACCGAGAGAGAGAGAGAGAGAGAGACACAGTGACCGAGAGAGAGACACAGTGACCGAGAGAGAGACACAGTGACCGAGAGAGAGACACAGTGACCGAGAGAGAGACACAGTGACCGAGAGAGAGACACAGTGACCGAGAGAGAGACACAGTGACCGAGAGAGAGACACAGTGACCGAGAGAGAGACACAGTGACCGAGAGAGAGACACAGTGACCGAGAGAGAGACACAGTGACCGAGAGAGAGAGAGAGACACAGTGACCGAGAGAGAGAGAGATTAACAGTGACCGAGAGAGAGAGAGAGAGAGAGACACAGTGACCGAGAGAGAGAGAGACACAGTGACCGAGAGAGAGAGAGACACAGTGACCGAGAGAGAGAGAGAGAGAGACACAGTGACCGAGAGAGAGAGAGAGAGAGACACAGTGACCGAGAGAGAGAGAGACACAGTGACCGAGAGAGAGAGAGAGAGAGACACAGTGACCGAGAGAGAGAGAGAGAGAGACACAGTGACCGAGAGAGAGAGAGAGAGAGAGAGAGAGACACAGTGACCGAGAGAGAGAGAGAGAGAGAGAGAGACACAGTGACCGAGAGAGAGAGAGAGAGAGAGACACAGTGACCGAGAGAGAGAGAGAGAGAGAGACACAGTGACCGAGAGAGAGAGAGAGAGAGAGACACAGTGACCGAGAGAGAGAGAGAGAGAGACACAGTGACCGAGAGAGAGAGAGAGACACAGTGACCGAGAGAGAGAGAGACACAGTGACCGAGAGAGAGAGAGAGAGACACAGTGACCGAGAGAGAGAGAGAGAGACACAGTGACCGAGAGAGAGACACAGTGACCGAGAGAGAGAGAGTCACAATGACCGAGAGAGAGAGAGAGAGAGAGAAAAACAGTGACCGAGAGAGAGTGACACACACAGTGACCGAGAGAGAGAGAGAAACAGTGACCGAGAGAGAGAAACACACAGTGACCGAGAGAGAGAGAGAGAGAGAGAGAAACACAGTGACCGAGAGAGAGAGAGAGAGAGAGAAACACACGGTGACCGAGAGAGAGAGAGCGAGAG